>NC_085989.1:50716865-50744365 GCF_030014385.1 Trichomycterus rosablanca
TTTGTAAGAGTGTGTTTGTAAGAGTGTGATTGTGAGTGTGCAGCTGAGTGTGAGTGTGTGTGTGAGAGTATGTGTTTGTGTGTTAAAGTGTATGTATGTGTGAGAGTGTGTGAGAGTGTGTTTGTGAGTGTGTGTGTTTGTAAGAGTGTGTTTGTAAGAGTGTGATTGTGAGTGTGCAGCTGAGTGAGAGTGTGTGTGTGAGAGTATGTGTTTGTAAGAGTGTGTTTGTAAGAGTGTGATTGTGAGTGTGCAGCTGAGTGTGAGTGTGTGTGTGAGAGTGTATGTGTTTGTGTGTTAAAGTGTATGTATGTGTGAGAGTGTGTGAGAGTGTGTTTGTGAGTGTGTGTGTGTGTGTGTGTTTGTAAGAGTGTGTTTGTAAGAGTGTGATTGTGAGTGTGCAGCTGAGTGTGAGTGTGTGTGTGAGAGTGTATGTGTTTGTGTGTTAAAGTGTATGTATGTGTGAGAGTGTGTGAGAGTGTGTTTGTGAGTGTGTGTGTGTGTGTGTGTTTGTAAGAGTGTGTTTGTAAGAGTGTGATTGTGAGTGTGCAGCTGAGTGTGAGTGTGTGTGTGAGAGTGTATGTGTTTGTGTGTTAAAGTGTATGTATGTGTGAGAGTGTGTGAGAGTGTGTTTGTGAGTGTGTGTGTGTGTGTGTGTTTGTAAGAGTGTGTTTGTAAGAGTGTGATTGTGAGTGTGCAGCTGAGTGTGAGTGTGTGTGTGAGAGTGTATGTGTTTGTGTGTTAAAGTGTATGTATGTGTGAGAGTGTGTGAGAGTGTGTTTGTGAGTGTGTGTGTGTGTGTGTGTTTGTAAGAGTGTGTTTGTAAGAGTGTGATTGTGAGTGTGCAGCTGAGTGTGAGTGTGTGTGTGAGAGTATGTGTTTGTGTGTTAAAGTGTATGTATGTGTGAGAGTGTGTGAGAGTGTGTTTGTGAGTGTGTGTGTGTGTGTGTGTTTGTAAGAGTGTGTTTGTAAGAGTGTGATTGTGAGTGTGCAGCTGAGTGTGAGTGTGTGTGTGAGAGTGTATGTGTTTGTGTGTTAAAGTGTATGTATGTGTGAGAGTGTGTGAGAGTGTGTTTGTGAGTGTGTGTGTTTGTAAGAGTGTGTTTGTAAGAGTGTGATTGTGAGTGTGCAGCTGAGTGAGAGTGTGTGTGTGAGAGTATGTGTTTGTAAGAGTGTGTTTGTAAGAGTGTGATTGTGAGTGTGCAGCTGAGTGTGAGTGTGTGTGTGAGAGTGTATGTGTTTGTGTGTTAAAGTGTATGTATGTGTGAGAGTGTGTGAGAGTGTGTTTGTGAGTGTGTGTGTGTGTTTGTAAGAGTGTGTTTGTAAGAGTGTGATTGTGAGTGTGCAGCTGAGTGTGAGTGTGTGTGTGTGTGTGTGTGTGTTTGTAAGAGTGTGTGTTTGTAAGAGTGTGATTGTGAGTTTGCAGCTGAGTGTGAGTGTGTGTGTGAGAGTGTATGTGTTTGTGTGTTAAAGTGTATGTATGTGTGAGAGTGTGTGAGAGTGTGTTTGTGAGTGTGTGTGTGTGTGTGTGTTTGTAAGAGTGTGTTTGTAAGAGTGTGATTGTGAGTGTGCAGCTGAGTGTGAGTGTGTGTGTGAGAGTGTATGTGTTTGTGTGTTAAAGTGTATGTATGTGTGAGAGTGTGTGAGAGTGTGTTTGTGAGTGTGTGTGTGTGTGTGTGTTTGTAAGAGTGTGTTTGTAAGAGTGTGATTGTGAGTGTGCAGCTGAGTGTGAGTGTGTGTGTGAGAGTGTATGTGTTTGTGTGTTAAAGTGTATGTATGTGTGAGAGTGTGTGAGAGTGTGTTTGTGAGTGTGTGTGTGTGTGTGTGTTTGTAAGAGTGTGTTTGTAAGAGTGTGATTGTGAGTGTGCAGCTGAGTGTGAGTGTGTGTGTGAGAGTGTATGTGTTTGTGTGTTAAAGTGTATGTATGTGTGAGAGTGTGTGAGAGTGTGTTTGTGAGTGTGTGTGTGTGTGTGTGTTTGTAAGAGTGTGTTTGTAAGAGTGTGATTGTGAGTGTGCAGCTGAGTGTGAGTGTGTGTGTGAGAGTATGTGTTTGTGTGTTAAAGTGTATGTATGTGTGAGAGTGTGTGAGAGTGTGTTTGTGAGTGTGTGTGTGTGTGTGTGTTTGTAAGAGTGTGTTTGTAAGAGTGTGATTGTGAGTGTGCAGCTGAGTGTGAGTGTGTGTGTGAGAGTGTATGTGTTTGTGTGTTAAAGTGTATGTATGTGTGAGAGTGTGTGAGAGTGTGTTTGTGAGTGTGTGTGTGTGTTTGTAAGAGTGTGTTTGTAAGAGTGTGATTGTGAGTGTGCAGCTGAGTGTGAGTGTGTGTGTGTGTGTGTGTGTGTTTGTAAGAGTGTGTGTTTGTAAGAGTGTGATTGTGAGTTTGCAGCTGAGTGTGAGTGTGTGTGTGAGAGTGTATGTGTTTGTGTGTTAAAGTGTATGTATGTGTGAGAGTGTGTGAGAGTGTGTTTGTGAGTGTGTGTGTGTGTGTGTGTTTGTAAGAGTGTGTTTGTAAGAGTGTGATTGTGAGTGTGCAGCTGAGTGTGAGTGTGTGTGTGAGAGTGTATGTGTTTGTGTGTTAAAGTGTATGTATGTGTGAGAGTGTGTGAGAGTGTGTTTGTGAGTGTGTGTGTGTGTGTGTGTTTGTAAGAGTGTGTTTGTAAGAGTGTGATTGTGAGTGTGCAGCTGAGTGTGAGTGTGTGTGTGAGAGTATGTGTTTGTGTGTTAAAGTGTATGTATGTGTGAGAGTGTGTGAGAGTGTGTTTGTGAGTGTGTGTGTGTGTGTGTGTTTGTAAGAGTGTGTTTGTAAGAGTGTGATTGTGAGTGTGCAGCTGAGTGTGAGTGTGTGTGTGAGAGTGTATGTGTTTGTGTGTTAAAGTGTATGTATGTGTGAGAGTGTGTGAGAGTGTGTTTGTGAGTGTGTGTGTTTGTAAGAGTGTGTTTGTAAGAGTGTGATTGTGAGTGTGCAGCTGAGTGTGAGTGTGTGTGTGTGTGTGTGTGTGTGTTTGTAAGAGTGTGTTTGTAAGAGTGTGATTGTGAGTGTGCAGCTGAGTGAGAGTGTGTGTGTGAGAGTATGTGTTTGTGTGTTAAAGTGTATGTATGTGTAAGAGTGTGTGAGAGTGTGTTTGTGAGTGTGAGTGTGTGTGTTTGTAAGAGTGTGTGTTTGTGTGAGTGATTGTGAGTGTGCAGCTGAGAATGTGTGTATGTATCGTACCAGTTTGAGTAGGCAGAGTGTTGCTGGGTGCAGGATTAGATTCTCTCCTGAGTTCAGTAGCGAGTAAAGCAAGAAACGATTCCACGGCTGACACACCACGTGCTGCACTACACACACACACACACACACACACACACACACACACACACACACACACACACACACACATGTAACCTCTGTAACCTCCTGCTATTCTTTAATACCAGGTGGACTAGCTAACAGTCTTGGTCCATCATGATTCAAATGAGCTGCATATTAAACAGTTTAAGGTCTATTTCACTCCGCTGCCGCCCTCACCGGCTGCCTGGCTGCCAAGATGTTCAATTCCTCTCGGCTGCTCCCGTTGGGGGTCACCAGCTGCCCTTCCTGACCTCACCCTTCTATTTCTCTGGGCTGGTGAGGGTGTATTAACATGATACACATCCCCACAGTGTCTGGGTTCACGTAACACCATATACTTTCAGTACTTGTGAGCCCAGCCTGGGATTCGAACCCCCAGTTACCGTTACGCCACACCAACTCACTGTGCTCTGCTGTAATACTGACGTATAATCCACATAAAGACCCACAGCAGATTCACTTCATCCACCCAACCTCCCACTTAGGGCTGGACGATATGGCTAAAATTTATATCACGATATATAACTCCTAATTTCGGTCGATACGATATAATTCTGATATCGATATGAATAATACAAATGTCAGAAAAACTGCCAAAAACTTGCTTAAATTGGTCAAAAACTCTGTTATATGGGTTCTGGTTTCATTCTGTGTGTTGCAGTATCATGTCCCCCTGTTCCTGGTATGATGCTCTACTTTTGGGTGTATTTTCCTCCTTTTTGTGACTATGAATGTGGCCACCCTAGGCTAGTGGCTGTTGATCTAGTAGTGTTTTGGTCACTCACTCGTTTACCTATACAGGCAGTGAGTACCATGTAGAATTACATCAAGCCCAGCATAATAAGCTTTTTATTTTTTCTCATTTTCCCTGTGAAAAACTAAAATATAGCCTATAACCTTAACAGAATTTCAAAGATATTCCTTTGCAATACTTCATTATTTGACTGCAAACTTGTGTGTACTGATGACACTCATTTGAACCCCAGAACATGCTAGTGTGAATGCATGGAAAACAAATTTTAATTTTCTTTTAAGAATATGATACATTCTGACCAACACTATTAAGCCAAATCAGCATTGAAAATTGACTTTACTTTTAATAGCCTTCTACAATGCTGGAGCTTCTTAAAATGAATATTATATTTTCAATAGAAGTGTTATTTACCTGCTATTAAATTGTTTTTGAAAAAAAAACCCGCCCAATTAGGAGGAAAACCGCCCAATCTGGCAACACTGGAACCACAACTAATAAGAAGTAGTAGTAATAACTGGTATTAGTACTCAGTAGTATTAGTACTCAGTAGTAGTACTTCTTCTGTAATAGTGTTGGTGGTTGTCATGTGTTACTGCACTGTTTTGGTGGAGAACTACATGCTTGAGGTGCGCTGTTGAATTGCGTCCCTGTGGGAACACCTGCGAGCCCCCCCGGCTCCGCCCCTGACTGTGGATGCTCGTTCACTCACAGCTGTTGAACTCATTTAGCCGCTAATATCCACCGTGTTGTAGCGGAGTGTAATCAGAGCCGTAACGCTGAGAACTCACGCACTTACGTAATGTATATCGATCGAATTTGTTTAAAAATCATATCACCGTTATTGAAACATATTCTATCACGATATATATCGATATCGAATTATTGTCCAGCACTACTCCCACTCCTTTACTGCGATAACAGACTCCACTCTCAATTCTGGGAAGGATTTGGAACGCTAATCGTTCCTAATACAAAGCACTGGTGAGGTCAGGCTCACAATAAAAGTTCCGATTCATCCCGGCGGCGTTCGGTGGGCCGCACTCGGGGTTCTGTGCAGATCGTTTGACTAGTCAAAAAATGTCTTTATGAATCTTGCTTCGTGGACAGTGGTCATGTGGTCATGCTGGAACAGAAATGGTCCCTCCCCAAACTGTTAAAAAATGCACACACACACACACACACACACACATACCTATAGCAGGTCGCATTCTGTGCAGTGTGTGTTTGTAAGAGTGTTTGTAAAGGTGAGTGTGTGTGTGTGTGATTGTGTGTTTGTGTGTCTGAGAGTGTGAGTGTGTGTGTGAGCGTCTGAGTGTGTTTGTGAGTGTGTGTGTGAGTGTGCGTCTGAGTGTGTTTGTGAGTGTGTTTGTGAGAGTGTGTGTGAGTGTGCGTCTGAGTGTGTTTGTGAGAGTGTGTGTGAGTGTGTGTCTGAGTGTGTTTGTGAGAGTGTGTGTGAGTGTGTGTGAGTGTGCGTCTGAGTGTGTTTGTGAGAGTGTGTGTGTGTTTGTGTCTGAGTGTGTTTGTGAGAGTGTGTGTGAGTGTGTGTCTGAGTGTGTTTGTGAGAGTGTGTGTGAGTGTGTGTGTGAGTGTGCGTCTGAGAGTGTGAGTGTGAGTGTGCGTCTGAGTGCGTCTGAGTGTGTTTGTGAGAGTGTGTGTGAGTGTGTGTCTGAGTGTGTTTGTGAGAGTGTGTGTGAGTGTGTGTCTGAGTGTGTTTGTGAGAGTGTGTGAGTGTGTGTGTGAGTGTGCGTCTGAGAGTGTGAGTGTGTGTGAGTGTGCGTCTGAGTGTGTTTGTGAGAGTGTGTGTGAGTGTGTGTGTGAGTGTGCGTCTGAGAGTGTGAGTGTGAGTGTGTGTGAGTGTGTGTCTGAGTGTGTTTGTGAGAGTGTGTGTGAGTGTGTGTCTGAGTGTGTTTGTGAGAGTGTGTGTGAGTGTGTGTCTGAGTGTGTTTGTGAGAGTGTGTGTGAGTGTGTGTGAGTGTGTTTGTGAGAGTGTGTGTGAGTGTGCGTCTGAGTGTGTTTGTGAGAGTGTGTGTGAGTGTGCGTCTGAGTGTGCGTCTGAGAGTGTGAGTGTGAGTGTGTGTGAGTGTGTGTCTGAGTGTGTTTGTGAGAGTGTGTGTGAGTGTGTGTGTGAGTGTGCGTCTGAGAGTGTGAGTGTGAGTGTGTGTGAGTGTGTGTCTGAGTGTGTTTGTGAGAGTGTGTGTGAGTGTGTGTCTGAGTGTGTTTGTGAGAGTGTGTGTGAGTGTGTGTCTGAGTGTGTTTGTGAGAGTGTGTGTGAGTGTGCGTCTGAGTGTGTTTGTGAGAGTGTGTGTGAGTGTGCGTCTGAGTGTGTTTGTGAGAGTGTGTGTGAGTGTGTGTCTGAGTGTGTTTGTGAGAGTGTGTGTGTGTTTGTGCGTCTGAGAGTGTGAGTGTGAGTGTGTGTGAGTGTGCGTCTGAGTGTGTTTGTGAGAGTGTGTGTGAGTGTGCGTCTGAGTGTGTTTGTGAGAGTGTGTGTGAGTGTGCGTCTGAGTGTGTTTGTGAGAGTGTGTGTGAGTGTGTGTCTGAGTGTGTTTGTGAGAGTGTGTGTGTGTTTGTGCGTCTGAGAGTGTGAGTGTGAGTGTGTGTGAGTGTGCGTCTGAGTGTGTTTGTGAGAGTGTGTGTGAGTGTGCGTCTGAGTGTGTTTGTGAGAGTGTGTGTGAGTGTGCGTCTGAGTGTGTTTGTGAGAGTGTGTGTGAGTGTGCGTCTGAGTGTGTTTGTGAGAGTGTGTGTGTGTTTGTGCGTCTGAGAGTGTGAGTGTGAGTGTGTGTGAGTGTGCGTCTGAGTGTGTTTGTGAGAGTGTGTGTGTTTGTGCGTCTGAGAGTGTTTGTGAGAGTGTGTGTGTGTTTGTGCGTCTGAGAGTGTGAGTGTGCGTCTGAGTGTGTTTGTGAGAGTGTGTGTGTGAGTGTGCGTCTGAGTGTGTTTGTGAGAGTGTGTGTGTGAGTGTGCGTCTGAGTGTGTTTGTGAGAGTGTGTGTGAGTGTGCGTCTGAGTGTGTTTGTGAGAGTGTGTGTGAGTGTGCGTCTGAGTGTGTTTGTGAGAGTGTGTGTGAGTGTGCGTCTGAGTGTGTTTGTGAGAGTGTGTGTGTGTTTGTGTGTTTAAATCTAGACTGAAAACATATTTATTTTCTCAGGCTTTTGATTAGTATAGACAAAGGCGCAGAGCTTGGGGGTTCTTGGTCATAGAAGCTTGTGGTGATCAGGGATGTTGGGTTGCTGTCGTTCTGCCTCTCTTATCCGATCACTCAGGTTTGATGATGGTGGGGAGATGGGCGCTGATGTCCTGTGAAAGCCTTCATGACCTTGTTACCTGCTTGCTCTCCCTTTTAGTTATGCTGTAATAATTAGGGCTGCCGGAGTCTAAAACTCTCTGTAAAACTGTTTTACTCAACTAGCATTGTACATTATTAACTACATTCTCTGTTGTTTTAGCCCGAGGGCATTCTGATGGAAACCTGTTTACCCGCCGAGGTTAAGGATTAAAGTCGAGACTGCCGGGACAACGATGCTGCTCCTGTCAGATGTGACGGGTCTGGAGTAATTGCACCAAGAATGACAAGAAATCACTACAGACTTTATTACATTCTGAACTGAATAATAACTGTATTATTATTAATAACTCTATTATTATTTACTTACTTTTATTTATTTATTTATTTATTTATTTATTATTTATTTATTCAGACTCAGCAGGGCCCATACTTCTTGGGTGGTCTGGAGAATACTTTAAATAAATAGGATTTACACAAATCATACACACACAAAATTAAATTGAACTAAAAGTTATAACTGGTAATAATATATTGCCAGTTATTTATTGCCAGTTATAACTTTTAGTTCAATTTAAACTATTTATTTAAAGTATCCTCCAGGCCACCCAAGAAGGATGGAGGGCCCTGCTGAGTCTGGTTCCTCTCAAGGTTTCTTACTGTAATTTTCAGAGAGTTTTTCCTACCACAGTCGCCCTTGGCTTGCTCAACAGGGGTTTTTGTATCTGTTGGTCCTGGATTTTGTAAAGTTGCTTTGAGACAATGTCTATTGTAAAAAGCGCTATATAAATAAAGTTGACTTGACGTACCTATAGCCGGTCTCATTCTGTGCAGTGAGTTTAAAGTGAGTTTGTATTTGTGAGTGTGTATGTGTGTGTGTGAGTGTGTGTGTTGAGTGTTGAAAGATGCACACACACACACACACACACACACACACACACGTACCTATAGCCGGTCTCATTCTGTGCAGTGAGTTTAAAGTGAGTTTGTATTTGTGAGTGTGTGTGTGTGTTGAGTGTTGAAAGATGCACACACACACACACACACACACACACACACACACACACACACACACGTACCTATAGCCGGTCTCATTCTGTGCAGATAGATGATGAGTGAGTTCAGACAGTTCACACATGCGTTCATCAACATCTCCTGCTTCTGTAACACACACACACACACACATCTGCCTTAAACATCAGTGTAACCATGGCAACCCCTATTAATGCACATACATTAATGCAATACTTGATTACTCATAATGGATTTGCATCCACACTATACGGACAAAAGTATTGGGACGCCCCTTATAATCACAGAACTCATGTGTTTCAACCATAACAATCACTAACAGGTGTAATAAATCAATCATATGTGGGACGTCCTATGCTTCCGACTTTGCAGCAACAGTTTAGGGAAGGGCCCTTCCTGTTCCAGCATGACTATCCTGCACTGAGCCCCACTCAACAGCTCTGGGATGAACTGGAACTTCCACATCAGCGCTCAGCCATACAAATGACTGGACACAAATTCCCACAGACACACTACAAAGTCTGGTCACTCTTTGTTTTTGAAATGAGACGTCCGACAAGCTCATGATCAGGCGTCCAAATACTTTTGGCCATATAGTTTATAAAGCATTTATAAAGACAAACCTAATAGGTATACAATCACTAACTGTAGCCCATCAGTTGCTCTGCACCTCCAGTACATCCATTGATAGAATATGCTGATTCACAGACATGGTGGTGTGTGTTCTGGTGTGAGTGCAGTAGGTGCAGCAGTGTTGTTGGGATTCTTAAACACATCAGTGTCAGAGACGTGTGGCTGGTATAGGGCTGGACGATATATCGAGATTTTATAATATATCGATATATTTTCATACGCGATATAAGATAAGACAATATCGCATATATCGATATAGATGTTGCGTTCCAGTTAGATCCGACAGTTCGTCTTTCTCTTCTCCCAGTTTGTCTCTGTGCATGTTCACCTGCCCCGCCTCTCTCCCTCACTGCCCCGCCCCCCTCCCTCACTGCCCCGCCCCTCTCCCTCACTGAACACAACTCGCCCCTCCCCCACCGCTTCACCAGTAAGTCCTGCAGGCAGCGGTAGCATGGAGACGGATAAAGACGTGACAGAAGCTATTGAAGAGGAGCTGCTTACTAAAAAGAAAAATAATGACTCTTTTTGGAATTATTTTGAGATGGTTCGAATTCAAAGTGTCAGATGAGCAGCAGAATAATGTATTCTGTAGAGAATGCCGAAAACAAGTCCAGATAAAAGGTTCCAGCTCCGTGTACCTTCATTCGTTTTTCACTTCAAATCCCAAAGTTAAAAAACAAGAAAACGAGTCGTTATTCGTTTCAAAAACCAACACAAGCGCATGCACGCGCTGACATGCACGTGTTTACTTCACATTAAGTGTTGAGAAAGTAATAATAACGTAGCGGTGCGTCTCCTGTTGTTCTGACTCTTGTGTTTGTATATGTGATGTGCATATATTTGCTCTATCTGTAAAAATCAAACATTATGGGGATTTCTGTACTGGATGTTGTACGTGGTTGTGTTAGTTTATACTGGACGATCGCCCGACGTCCGACACGTCATTTATTTATTTATCTTCTATTATAGTATTTCTTGTTGTCGGCCAATAAACAACCAAACATTATTAAATTGCATGAACTAACTCTGCAGTAAACAAGGAGCAAACAGCAATTAAACAACAAATAAAGCTGTTAAATAATAATAAAGTGCATGAAGCAGAACGTTGATTAAAATGCATTATATATTGTAATAGTTACACAGTAACATGAACGATTAGTTCTGCCTGTATTACAGAACTGAGTTCTATACGTTAAAAAAAATACATAAAATAATGTATAAAGTCCAAACATGTGGGGGTGGGGTGGGGTGGGGTGGAGGGTTAAAGAGGGGTTTACTTTAACGGGGTTTTACTTTTAATGTCGCACAAGCTCAGCAGGAAACCGTGTCATTCCAACATCTTCCCTACACACTCGCTCCCTGCGCCCTATAGTACACTTAACATTCTTAAAGGGCCAGAAAATATATTTGTAATTCACATTACACAACAGGAGATGCCTTAGAAAACTACTTTTTTTTTTTTAAGGAAAAATAATTCTTGTGTGATGCTTCCCCAGCATGAATATTAATAAAAGTGCCTGTAAAAAAATTGGAACATGTAGCTTTATCTCAGAAGTGTCTTTTTGTTATTACCTTATGGGATAAAAAAATATCGAGATATATATCGTATATCGCTGTTCAGCTAAAAATATCGAGATATTATTTTTGATCCATATCGCCCAGCCCTAGGCTGGTATATAGTGTCCACTGATCAAAGACTAAAATCCCAACAACACTGCTGCACCTGCTACATCATCTGGTCCCTTTTAATCGATAAAAGAAGCGTACAGAGCAACAGACGAGCTCCAGTCAGTGATTGTACATCCACTAGTAGGTGTGTTTACCTGCAGCAGGAGACTCTGCAGCGCTGTGACCAGGCTGAGCGCTCCTCTGTGACCGAGTGGGTGGAGCTCCATGTACTCGGACACGCCCACTACAGGGGAACACAGATCCACGTCCAGCAGCACCTGCACCAACCGCACCGTACACACTGCATACAGAGAGAGAGATGAAGCAGAGCATTGTGGGTCATGACGCAACCCCCTATAAGCTAGAACTGCTTCAAGGCTCAAGGGCCTTCCCCATATTGTTGGCACAGAGTTAGAAGCATATAATATACATAATATCACTGATTTTATACACTAATTAGTACTGGGTGTTACAAGTATAGGTGTGTCCACATACTTTTGGCCATGTAGTTTATGTGTGTGTGTGTGTGTGTTACCCAGCAGCAGACTGTCCGTGTGTCTCTTAAAGAAGGCGAGGGTTCTCACAACACTCTCAAACTCCAAACACACACTCTTATGCACCTGAAACACACACACACACACACGGTAAGTAGATAAGGCCAAAAGTATTTGGACACCTGACCATGAGCTTGTCGGACATCCAGGTTTAAAAAACTAATGGCATTAAAATAGCTAGAACAGCCGCTCTTCTAAAACGGCTTCTCACAAGACTAATTTGTGCCCATTCAGTCAAAATAGCATTTGTATGTCTGGGTGCTGATGTTGTTGTTCCGATTCATTCCAGGTGTGTGTAATACTCACCTGAGCAGAGTGTGTGTGTGTGTGTGTGTGTGTGTGTGTGACTCACCTGAGCAGAGTGTGTGTGCTGTAGAGTAATAAGGGAGCTGAGCAGAAGGAGAGAACAGGACAGCAGGGATGATGAAGAACAGGAGTAAGAGGAGGAGGATGAGGAGGAGGAGTGAGAGAGATTCAGCAGAGTCTGCAGTAACTCCATCAGACCTGTATTACACAACAACATGGATACAACTAACACACACACACACACACACACGCACACGTTAGTTTGTCATTTCAATCTGTCTTGTAACTCCAATCAGGGTACAGCTCATATCTTGTGTGTGTTATCTGTGTGTGTGTGTGTGTGTGTTACCTCTATCAGCAGTGTGTGTTTGTGTGTGTGTGTGTGTGTGTTACCTCTATAAGCAGTGTGTGTGTGTGTGTTACCTCTATAAGTGTGTGTGTTACATCTACAGTGGGGTCAAAAAGTATTTAGTCAGCCACTGATTGTGCATGTTCTCCTACTTAGAAAGATGAGAGAGGTCTGTAATTTCATCATAGCTACACTTCAACTATGAGAGACAAAATGAGGGGAAAAAAATCCAGGAAATCACATTGTAGGATTTTTAAAGAATTTATTTGTAAATTATGGTGGAAAATAAGTATTTGGTCAATAACAAACAAGCAAGATTTCTGGCTCTCACAGACCTGTAACTTCTTCTTTAAGAAGCTCTTCTGTCCTCCACTCGATACCTGTATTAATGGCGCCTGTTTGACCTCGTTATCTGTATAAAAGACACCTGTCCACAGCCTCAAACAGTCAGACTCCAAACTCAACCATGGCCAAGACCAAAGAGCTGTCGAAGGGAACCAGGAAGAAAACTGTAGACCTGCACCAGGCTGGGAAGAGTGAATCTACAATAGGCAAGCAGGTTGGTGTGAATAAATCAACTGTGGGAGCAATTGTAAGAAAATGGAAGACATACAAGACCATTGATAATCTCCCTTGGGGTCAAGATCTCATCCCGTGTGGTCAAAATGATCATGAGAACAGTGAGGAAAAATCCCAGAACTACACGGAGGGACCTGATGAATGACCTGCAGAGAGCTGGGACCAAAGTAACAAAGGCTACCATCAGTAACACACTACGCAGAGAGGGACTCAAATCCTGCAGTTCCAGGTGTGTCCCCCTGCTTAAGCCAGTACATGTCCAGGCCCGTCTGAAGTTTGCCAGAGAGCATATGGATGATCCAGAAGAGGATTGGAAGAATGTCATGTGGTCAGATGAAACCAAAATGGAACTTTTTGGTAAAAACTCAACTCGTTGTGTTTGGAGGAAGAAGAATGCTGAGTTACACCATACCTACTGTGAAGCATGGGGGTGGAAACATCATGCTTTGGGGCTGTTTTTCTGCAAAGGGGACAGGACGACTGATCCGTGTTAAGGGAAGAATGAACTGGGCCATGTATCGTGAAATTTTAAGCCAAAACCTCCTTCCATCAGTGAGAGCATTGAAGATGGAACGTGGCTGGGTCTTCCAGCATGACAATGATCCCAAACACACCGCTCGGGCAACGAAGGAGTGGCTCCGTAAAAAGCATTTCAAGGTCCTGGAGTGGCCTAGCCAGTCTCCAGACCTCAACCCCATAGAAAATTTGTGGAGTCCGTGTTGCCCAGCGACAGCCCCAAAGCATCACTGCTCTAGAGGAGATCTGCATGGAGGAATGGGCCAAAATACCAGCTACAGTGTGTGCAAACCTGGTGAAGACTTACAGGAAACGCTTCTCCTCTGTCATTGCCAACAAAGGTTATGTTACAAAGTATTGAGCTGAACTTTTGTTATTGACCAAATACTTATTTTCCACCATAATTTACAAATAAATTCTTTAAAAATCCTACAATGTGATTTCCTGGATTTTCTTTCTCATTTTGTCTCTCATAGTTGAAGTGTAGCTATGATGAAAATTACAGACCTCTCTCATCTTTCTAAGTAGGAGAACCTGCACAATCAGTGGCTGACTAAATACTTTTTGGCCCCGTATAAGTGTGTGTGTGTGTGTGTGTGTGTGTGAGTGTGTGTACCTCTATCAGCAGTGTGTGTGTGTGTGTGAGTGTGTTACCTCTATCAGCAGTGTGTGTGGGAGACAGGACCAGACAGCAGTACAGGTAATTTAATGCCGGGAGCAAATAATCAGTGTTACTGCACTTCACCTTTCCCACCAGATTACTCACTACACACACACACACACACACACACACACACACACACACACAAAGAGGAAATGAGCTGTCCTTCCCCACCATATACTGTATATGTGATGTATATATTTCACTGTATGGGATTGTGATATCGGTGACAAGCAGGTGTCCACGTCTCTTTGTGTGTGTGTGTGTGTGTGTGTGTGTGTGTGTGTAGATAGATAGATAACTTTATTAATCCCATAGGGATAGTCAGTTATTACAGCAGCTCCAGGTGCATTAAAGCAAAAAGTATTAAAGTACAAATAATTAAAGTACGCAAGTAATGTTGTACACAGTATGTAATTGAATAAATAGAATAAAATAAAATAAAAAACGTAGTGTCATATAAAAAACATGTATGTAATATGTGACATACTAAGCTGTTGTAAGTGTTAAATAATAACAGATATGTAGTACAGTCTTTATAAACAGAGTGCTAGAACATGCTCCATGAGTCTGTCCTGAGAGTAACTCAGTGTTCGATGATGTCCCGAACCAGTGAAGCATTATACAGCGTGTTCGCTGCTGGTATAGACGATCTTCTGTACCGTTCCTTGTTACAGCGGAGCTGGATGAGTCTGTTGCTGAAAGTGCTCCGCTGTCTGACTAACAGCTCATGAAGCGGGTGTGATGGGTTGTCAATAGGGATGCATCAATACCATTTTTTCCCAACCGAGTACAAGTACAAGTACATGTATTTTTGTACTTGCCGATACCGATACCTATTGGATCAGATATCTGACCTGCTAGAAAAGGATAGTCCACACTTAGCAATCGAGAGCCGAGTTTTGATCGCCGAGCGAACGCCGAGTCGCTCCCGAGCCGGCAAATCAAGCGCCGACCGGCCGCCGAGCGAGAATCAGGGCAAAGATCGTGTCGTGTGAACCAGGCGTAACGCAGCAACGTGCACTAGGCACACGGTATCGGACGTTTAGTATCGGAGCCTCGTTTGCGAGTACGAGTTAATGAGCGCGGTATCGGTACTCATGCATCTCTAGTTATCAAATGTGGTTTTGAGTTTATTCAGTGACCTCCGTCCAACCACCAACTGGAAACTGTCCAGTGAGCGGCCCGACACTGAGCCAGCCTTCCTGATCAGTTTATTGAGTTTCTTTACATCCGCTGCTCTGATGCTGCTTCCCCAACACACTGCTGCAAAGAACACAGCACCCATAGCCAACATTTTGCTGCACACATTAAAGGATCTGAGCTTCCTCAGGAAGTAGAGTCTGCTCATCCCCTTCCTGTACACAGCCTCAGTGTTAGCCCTACAGTCCAGTCTGTTGTCGAGCCAGACACCCAAGTACTTATAAGTGTCCACCAGTTCCACATTTTGACCCATGATGGTGACAGGTCCAGTTGTGGTCCTGTTCCTCCTGAAGTCCACAGATATCTCCTTGGTTTTGGACACATTTAGGAGCAGATGGTTCCTCCCGCACGGCTCCACGAAGCTGCTCACCGGGTCTCTGTACTCGTCCTCCTGTCCATCCCTGATACACCCAACCACCGCGCAGTCATCAGAACATTTCTGAAGGTGGCAGAGGTCCGACTTGTACTGGAAGTCGGTGGTGTACAGGGTGAAAAGGAAGGGGGAAAGCACAGTTCCCTGTGGTACTCCAATGTTGCTGATCAGGCGCTCTGACTGGTAGGTTCCCAGCTGTACAAACTGGGGTCATGTTCTCCATCTTTTCCCCCAGTATGCAAGGTTGAATGGTGTTGAAAGCACTTGAGAAGTCAAAGAAAGTAATTCTTACTGTGGTGTTGCTCTGGTCCAAGTGGAGGTGAGCCCTCTGCAGAAGGTAAATCACAGTATCGTCCACGCTTACCTGCTGCTGGTAAGCAAACCGCAGGGGGTCCAGGAAAGGGCTGACCTGAGACCTCAGGTATGACAGCACTAGTCTTTCTAGGACCTTCATTACGTGGGATGTCAGGGCCACAGGTGTGTAGTCGTTCAGAGATGAGGAACAGGACTTCTTTGGAACAGGGACCAGACAGGATGTTTTCCAAATCACTGGTACCTGCTTTTGCTCGAGACTCAGGTTGAATAGTGTGTGTGTGTGTGTGTGTGTGTGTGTGTGTTCTCACCATGATAGAGCAGTTTAAAGTCTGTATGGTCCATGTCAGTGTGAGCTGTGGAGTTCTTCTGTATCACACACAGAACCTTCAACACCAGAGACGCACAGTGTGGAACTGCACAGACACACACACAGACTTTATTAAACCAGGTCAACTAAACCAACCAGCTCTGAACCAACAGGTTCAAATAACCAAGCAACTTAACCAGTTAAACCAATCAACAAAATCAATCAACCAGCTCAATTAACCAACCAGTTCAACTGAGTGTGTCACCTGTGCTGCTATCACAGGTGAGCTTCTGCAGCAGCTGAAGTAAAGCCTGCTTGATCTGAGTTAAAGGGGCGGAGTCACAGTTCTTCTCTTTTGACAGGAAGCACTTGATGACGTCCACCAGACGCTCTCCTGCCGCTTCCTCCAGCTCACACGCTGCAGCCTGCACAGAGACAGACAACCATCAAACACTCCTACCAGGGACACAGAAAATAGAGGGTTTTGATTGGCCGGGTGATTCTGCATTAATTGACGGAACGTGTAATCCTCTTAGAAGATAAAGCTGCTATGGGAACCCTTCTGGTCTCGAGTTTTCCCATGGGTGGTGGGGCAGCTTGCTAAGTTCTGTGGTCACTACTGGTTTTCTGAGTTCCCTGTTCTGTTTTCTGTGGAGCAGTTGGTGGACTGAGTAGCTGGCATAGTTGCACCCAAGCTCTGTTTTGTTTCTTCTCAAGTCTAGGGCAAGGGCAAGCCGTAGCCTAGTTGTTAAGGCACAGGACTACTAATCCAAAGGTTGCTGGTTCAAGCCCCACCACTTCTAGGTTGCTGCTGTTGGGCCCTTGAGCAAGGCCCTTAACCCTCAGTTGCTCAGACTGTATACTGTAACTGTAATGTAAGTCGCTTTGGATTAAGGATTCTGCTAAATGCCGAAAATGTAAATATCCCTTTTTTTCTTGTGGATCCTGGTGACCGTGTTGTGTAGACCGTCCAGCTTCCCATCTTCCGTTTTTTAAGTCTGGCTTCAGGCAGCTTCTAGTTTGAATTTGTTAAATTTTTTCCATCTATTAGTTATTATTAGTTTCCTTCCTTTTGTTTTCGCGAGGCACTCACCGCCCCCGACTACTGACCCTCTATAACAGCGGTTCTTCACTATATCAGGCTTATTATCACTAAACTTTACTGTTCTGGCCATCGGGACATCGGAAGGAGTCCTGTGGTGCTTCCCTATGTTGCGAGCAGTGGTGATTTCTCTAAGACTGCAAGTGAAGCTCAGCTTCCCCTAAAATGTCAAAAATTAAGTGATCAAATATGTACAGTTGTGTTAACATTTCATCGACTACAAATGCGTTAGAAAACGTTCATCTGGAAGACGAGTTCGTTCAGAATCAGCTACTTATGACCGACTCGAACTTCTCATACATTCCCGGAGTGTCGATGCATTTGCCCGTAGAAGCTGAGCGTCTCTTCACTTCTATGGGGCTGCATGGAACGGTTTTTTTCATTGCTTCGAAACTCGCCAGTCATTGGATAAATGCCACGATTTTGTCCCGCCCCCGGACGCTGAGCGTCTCTGGGGGTGAATGGAGCTGTGGGCGGGTCTGGACGCGGAGCTTCTGACCACTCTGACCAATGATGATGGGTCATTATGACTCTGCTCTTTGGCACTCAGGTCTTTATGCTGATCAGATCTCCTGCATTCAAGATGAGAACTGTAAGGAACCTTTATCAGCCCGACATCTAATAGATCCCTCACCCTCGCATGTACCACTGCTACCAAGTAGATAATGTTGCTGCTTTGTCTGCTTTGTAGTGTTAAACTATTTGCCTTTTTTAGCCTACTGTGTTAAGGCAGGGTTGGAATTTTTACCGTTGCATAGCAGCAACTCATTCGTAGTGGAACTACTTTTTGGCGGAAGGTATTGTCAATATTAAAGCATATTTATTATGAAATTCAGGGCTTCTTTGATTTATTATCTTTCTTTATTTTGTAAAAACTGTTGTATAAAAGCAATAGAACACTTGAGGTCGTGTGTTATCGTGAATAACATCACGGCTGTGATGATCTACTCGCCTTCGGCTCGCGCCTGCGACCGAATCACAGCCGTGATGCTATTATTACACACGACCCCAAGCGTTCTATTACTTAAATAATATCACATGAACCCAGAGATGCTGGAGGAGCGTATGGTTCACCTCACCAGCATGGTTAATACTGTAGCAGGGCTTTTCTCCAGCAGCTCCAACAGCACCGATGATTCCACATCTGGATCTTTCCCGCTCGGTTCTGCTCCGTTCTTCATCCAGCCAGCCAGAAGCGTCGCTCCGAACCTCTCAGCCAGCTCGGGGTATCTGAAGATGAAGCGCAGGAGCGAGGGGTGAGGGGAGGAGAGAGGAGAGGAGGACGCAGGAGTGGACGACAGGGCTTTACTGATGCTGTTCAGTGGAGCCTATAGGGAGAGATAATACGTCAATGCTGATATGCAAACAAAAGCAAGACGACGTGAAAATGGACGTACCATTAGCATTTTTACAACTGTGGTGAGCAGAAAAGCATCGCGTTGAGGCGGATGGGCTATAACAGCGGAAAACCACACCGGGTTCCACTCAATTTACCCAATTGCATTATGCTTCCTCTCTGCTGGTGCTGACCCCAGAGCAAGACGCCCCCTCCGACACGTGAGCAGTAGCCGACTGCATCTTTTCACCTGCACGTGGCGAGTTCATATGCCAACCAGCATTGTGCACGGACAGCCACACCCTGATCAGCATTATTTCTCTACCCTGTGCAGACACTATCAATCAGCCAGCAGAGGTCGTAATTGCATCAGTTATGAGGTCCCTATCCGGCTCCTTAACCCTGTATGAACAGCAGCCAAACGTTGTTCATATAGCCGCCCAGCCCAGCCGGATGGCAGAGCTGAGATTCGATACGATGTATTTGAAATCCCAGCTCTGGTGTGCTAGCGTATTTTACCGCTGCGCCACCTGAGCGGCTTAAAACAGAAGTATTACTCTATAGTGGGCACAGGCTCACTAATACTGGACAGATGACTAGACATAAAACTGGAAAACGTTGCCTGGTCAGAACAATCCTGGTTTTTGATCAACGTGATCAGAATTTGGCATAAACAGCATGAATCCATGAATTAAACCTGCATTGTGTCAGTGGTATAGGTTGCTGGTGGTGTAATGGTGGGATGAATGGTGTTTCCTTGGCACACACTGGACCTCCTAATACCAGTTGAGCATGGTATAAATGCCACAGTCTATCTAAATAGTGTTGGTGAACATGTGCTTCCCTTTACGGCCACTCTTGACCACCCTATAATGCCGACTTCCAGCATGATGCTGCACCGTGTCACAGCCCCCCCCCCCCCCCCCCCCCCCCCCCAGTCACTGGATCAGAATCCGAGCGAGTATTTTTTAGGATGCGGTAGAACGGGAATCGACCTGACATACGTGAGCGCAGTAGGAATTTCACCCAGTATTACTCTAGTGTTCCTAATAAAGTGGCCACATTTTCCTGTTATATTACCCAGTCTAGATCAGGGCTGCTGTCCTGAGTTACTGACAGCAGATAAAGTACTGACTGCAGCACCGACTGAGGAAGATCATCACGCTCTTCCTGCACCGAACACATGAAGTGTCCGACGCTGGAGAACACCGCAGCATCAGGCAGCATCCTGCAACATACAGAGAGAGATACGGATGAGAGCGCTTCCTCTCAGAACCAGCATTTCTAGCTATTTAGCTAAAAGTAAGTAGGAATAACAACACTTGTGCTTCAAAACAGCAAAATAATCACTCCAACACAACCTGATTACCAAAAAAGTTGAGACAGTAGGTAAAATACAAGTAAAATCAGAAAGCAGCGACACATTTATGCACCAATGATGATGGGTCATTATGACTCTGCTGTTTGGTACTCAGGTCTTTATGCTGATCAGATCTCCTGCATTTAAGATGAGAACTATGAGGAACCTTTATCAGCCCGACATCTAATAGATCCCTCACCCTCGCATGTACCACTGCTACCAAGTAGGCAATGTTGTTTGTGAATATGTGCAGCCCGTTCTACCCGTCTGGCATCATTCTGAGACCAATCGGATTGAAGTATGGAGAGGTATCTTTAATTTTGGGTTCACTTCTGCGTCTTTGTAGGAAACACTGTGACTTATAAGCATCGCTGGCTGTGTCCCAATCTACATCGTTATGCTAATACATGACTAAAGAGCACACCACCGTTAATAGTTCGGGGGTTGGGTTACGTCGTGGAAAAATAAGGTCAGATGATAAATGAAAACAGAGATTACAGTTGACTGGATTGGAGAATGTATGGCATGATCGTGGGTTCCTACAGCAGTGGAATAGCTGAAGAACAAGGAACAGAGCTGTGCCCCTCCCTTCATACTGCTCTAGTCTCATCACATTGTTGGACTTTGGAGCCTCCATTCTGTGTTAACCGTTTTTTCTTATCTGCTAACAACAGCCACACCTCAAGCGCAATACAACTGAGGATTTAATGCACAAAACAGCTTAATATTAATATTATTAATATGCACTTTATTCATGTATATAAATATCAAGTCAGTCAAAGTCAAAGTTGCTTTATTGTCAAAACTGCAATATGTACAGGACATACAGAGGATTGAAATTGCGTTACTCTCTGACCCATGGTGCAACATTAGACATGAATTAAACAATAAACCTAGAATAAAAGAAGAATAAAAAATAGAATAAACACACTAAAGTGCAAATATATATACACTGACACAAATATGAAAATATAGAAGTAAAATGACCACTTGAGGTCCCGATATTAAAAACGTAGGTATTTAAAGTGGCAATGCAGATTATGAAGTCTTTGTTAAAACCAGTGTAATTCCAACGGCAGTGCAAAATCGATTATCTATAGACAGACTGAAGTGATGTGTGCATTGAAAACATAATGGGGATGTATATAGGCTCATTCCTATAATGGTTCGTATAATGATTAAACTTCCCACAGGTAAACAGATGCTAATGCCAGTCCACATTCTGCACGTGCAACAACAGTGTGGCTGTGTACTAAGAGAGCGCAAGTTGTAACGGTCCCTTTAAGGGGTATGCACATGCGCATTATTGAGAGAGTATTCAGACAGCGATAGCTCGGGTTGTAGCCTGACTGTTCTATTCTACTGCTGCTATCCTGGATTGTGATGAACGGAAGTGTGGGTGCTCCTGTGCCTATCCATCCTCATCGTTAATAAATGCTCTGTAGTTATGCAGTACATGTAAAACTCAGGTTACATTCAATCTGTCAAAAGTGTTTGTACTTTCTCGAATTTATATTGTTGTAATTTTTTCTTTATAGTGTGTGTTTGATTAGATTTGATGTACAACGCTACTGGGACTCTAATTTCCTTCGGGATCAATAAAGTACCTACCCACCTACCTATCTAATAAATACTCTCATTACCCTTCACTGGTCGACTCCTGTGTGTGTGTGTGTGTGTGTTGTTCGGAGGACAGGGCAATTAGAAAAGCACCATTAGTCTCTCTCCAAGGGGCCAATCTCTTTAACAAGTATCTCCATTGGCTGCTAGACCTGTCCATCAAAACCATGTATCTCCTCCTCCTTCCCCTCCTGTACTGTTTTTATTTTGTTTTCTTTATTTTTATTTTTACTTTATTTTGTAATTGTATTTCCTAAATATGTAACTAAGCTCTGGAGATACGAATGCTCATATTTTGTCGTGCCAATAAAGCTACGTTTGAGTTGAAAGAGGTGAAACTCATTTGCTGCGTCCGGGTAGTTCCAGCCTTCAAGGTAAGAATTAAACTTAAGCTTCTTTTTAAATTAGGCACTTTGGTTTCTAAAATACGCAAATATTCGTCACAATCGTGTGTGAGCTCGCGTTCATATGAGTGGTTCTTATTACATGTTTACAAGCTAAGATTAGCTTGCATATTGACTAGCCAGCTAACCTTAGCCAGCTAACTTACCAAAAACTCACTTTATGTTTTGCATGAACCCAGACTAGAAATCTCTTTCTCCTTAGATGAGTTATGTGCATCGGTAAATGTACCGTATTGGATCTAAATTGCGTATCTGTGGTTTGTTTGCACCGTTACTGTCGGGGGAAAAACGTGTTTTTCTTCAGACAGCGACAATATGATAACTGGCCTCGACCTCTATTCCGAGCCAGCTGGATGTCTCACCCTGTAGCGTCAGTTGACTGTAGTCGATGCACATTACACTGATGATATTACCTTTAATGAATATACAGACGCACCTGTCGCCATGTAACAGTGAGAGGTAGAGCAGGTGCAGTAAGCAGTACTGAGCATTCTGATTGGCTGCTGGAACCTCAGCCAGCGCAGACGACCAATCACACGGGCGACAGCACAGAGACGGCAAACACTCCTGTAACACGCACTCCACCTCCTCCACACCTGAGAGACAGAGGATAAAAAACAGTCTAAAGCTGACTAGTGACTCAGGCTGACTGGAGATATGATTGATGCTTGAGAACTAGGTGGTTCCTCATCAGGCCTTTCCTTCCACAGACACAGCCAATCAAACCCGGGTCTCTGTGGTGGTGGGCTTGTGTATCACCCTGGAATAAACACACACACACACACACACCCTGGTGTTGACTGCAGGTGACTGGGTGTGGCTGATTGATGAGGCAGGTGCAGAGTTTCAGAAGAAAATGACTGCAGGCTGCATTCAGAGACGTGTGTCTGAAAGAGAGAGAGTTTGCTGTACATCAACTGTAACCAAACACGTCTGATAACTGGAGGTCCTTCACAAAGCAGTGGAGGAATTCTGGACCACTTTTGGTGGCTTTCTCCACTTTGTGGTGATGAACAAAGCTTAACGTGACTTATTGTAGTAAAACAGCGAGTGAGGAATGTGATTAGTGGAGGAACTTATGAGCAGTAATAATGAGGAGAAGTTTAGTGCTCCTGTCTCCTTCTTTTACTACATTAAACCACGTTAAGCTTTAACGATAAGAATTTTAGACTCTTTCTGATTCTCAGTGTTTCTCAGAAGCTCGAGCTGTAACACAAGTTTAAAAGTGAAACAGGGAGGAGAATCCAGATAAACACAGATACATGTGGAGCTGTAACCCTGGATCTGACGCTTATTCCACACTGATGCAGATTCAGCTCAGATTCACACTCTGATCAACAGTCGCACACACATCAAGTTTACGGTGAATGTTGAGTTTAAAGGTTCAAGTTTCTTTATGAAGGGTGTTAAGTTTAGGGGATATTGAGTTACAAGGTACCACTGTACCAATGTATACATCCAAATTATGTACAAGTCAGGACTATGAAACTGAACTAGGGCTGCAACTATCGATTATTTTTTTTAATCGAGTATTCTATCGATTATTCCAACGATTAATCGAGTAATCGGATAAGAAATACTTTTGCTTTAATAAAGAGCAAAAATAAATACATTTATGATGAAATAAGACGCGTCTCTTAAAACAAACTGCACATTTGTATTCCTTGCTTACAGGACAGTTTAAAGAGAACACTTTTGAAATGCAAAAAACAAATGAATCAACTCAAATTACTTGAAAATGTAAACAGGCAACCTAAAACTAAGGCATAAATAATAATAAACATTATACAACAGGTAGTTCCGACCTTACAATCTGATTGGTTGAGAAGCGTTCTAACCGTGCTGATATTTGTGATAACGGCCTTTTCACACCACAACTGTATTACTCCGCTGATGCGTTGCCAGTAACGACAAGCTTCATGCACACAAGCCACCGATTATTAACATATACAAATAATGCAATAATTCTAATAAATAACTAAATTCTATCTTTTAATTCTGATTTTTTTTTTACCTCTTTCTCCTTTTCCTTTCATCTTCGCTTATTCATATTCGCTTATTATTTCTATTCCAAACTAGCGTTACGTTGTAGTGTTAAACTAGATGCCTTTTTTAGCCAACTGTGTTAAGGCAGGGTTGGAATTTTTACCATTGCATAGCAGCAACTCATTCGTTGTGGAACTACTTTTTGGTGGAAGGTTTTGTCAATATTAAAACATATTCATTATGAAATTCAGGGCTTCTTCGATTCCTTTCTATATTTTGTAAAAACTGTTGTATAACACACTCCCTCTCGTGTTCTATTGCTTAATAATACATGAACATTGCCTCTAAAAGTTTCAGTTACAGCTCAGGCAGAACATAAAGCTTTAATGTTTTGTTGGGAGGCTTTGTGGTGTTTGTAGGAGGTTCTGTCAGGATCGTATCTCCTAGATGAGGTAGATTTGACGTTCGTGTACGTGTGTGTTTGCCTAAGCCTTCAAAAAAATCCTGTGGTGGTTGTAATGAAGAAAAGTCGGCGTATCGACAAGACGCTCTGGTGGTGTGGATGTTGTTCTGAGTTTTCGTTTTTTCCAGCTTAAAATGATCTCAAACTTTGTTGTTTTCTCTGTCCAGTCTCCTCTGTTCGCCCCTCGCTATTTTCTCTCTCTCTCCGTTTTGCAGTCAGCGTTATCAAATCTCGGCTGTGTCTCAAACCGCTACTTTCACACTGAACAGTACGCAGGAGCTGTGAGAGTGTCCAAATACGTAGTATTCGTTGAACTGTACACTTAAAGTACCCGGTTTATGTCCTGTTAAGTCCTGTTTAAGTGTGAGATTTCAGACGCAGCCCTCGGCTTCTTCACGTCACCTGCCCACAGCGTAAACACGTTGTGCAAAAGTGTGAAACACCGTGAGCTGTATATAGTTGTGTAGATGAAACAATAACTTGATGCGAAAAATTTTAATTGATGATTTTTAGTAAGCGAATTACTCGAGTATCTCGAGGACTGAAGTTGACATGCTTTTGAGCTTTGGACCGCCGTCCTGTTGCATAACACAGCTGCATTCGAGCTTCAGATCCTTGAGTGAAAACAGAAATTTTTATGTAGGATTTCCTGTAGACAGCAAAATTCATGTTTCCGTCAATTACGGCAAGCAGACCCCAGACCAGCACCACGTCTGACTGTATGGACTCGTGGAATGCTGTGGTAACCTGGTCCAGATGTAACAGGACCCTTGTTTTGCCAAAAATCGCACTGGTGACCTCTCATTCTTTCATAACTAACTAATTTTTTAGACTGGAGAAGGATTGATTATTAGATTCAGCAGGGCTGGGCTGTGGTAATCAAATGGAGTCAAATAAACCATGACGCTTCAGTTATGTTGGTTAATTCTTTGATTGATTCAATTAAAACAAGGTGAATTAAGAGGCCGCTCAGGTGGTGCGGCGGTAAAAACACACGCTGGAACCAGAGCTGGGATCTCTAATACATCGTATCGAATCTCAGCTCTGCCTGCCGGCTGAGGGTGAGCGGCCACATGAACAACGATTGGCCTGTTGTTCAGATGTGGGCGGGACTAAGCCGGATGGGGTCTCTCTCTCATGGCTGATTGATGGCGCCTGCACAGAGACGGGAAGAGAGAGCTGTCAGGGTGTGTCTCTCCGTACACAACGCTGAGCTGCATACGGCTGCTGCCCACGTGTCGGAGGGGACGTGGGTTAGCTTCGTTCTCCTCAATCAGAGCGGGGATCGGCATTAGTGGAGAGGAAGCGTGACGCAATCGGGCAATTGGACGCGCTAACGGGAGAAAAGGGGAGAAAAAGCATAAACAAAAAAAAAGAAGGTGAATTACTTCTTCACATAGGACGGTGTTGCATAACTTATTTTCTTCAAAATATAATAAAATGGAATTTAAAAACTGTATTTTCTGCTCACTTGCGCTGTTTTTGTTTCACATCTGGTTTCCAAATTGAACCATTTTGCAAGATGAATAATAGAAGGACAATAAAACTTCTTCTTCTTCTTCCTCGACCTTTGTCCCGTTCGGTTGCGGGGTCGGCTCTGGGCGGATCGTGATCCGCGTTATTGATTTGGCACAGTTTTAACGCCGGACGCCCTTCCTGACACGACCCTCCCTATTAATCCGGGCTTGGGACCGGCACTACAATGCACTGGTTTGTGCATCTAGCGGCCGGGTACCTATAGGACAATTCAGTGTTTCCAATTAGCCTGGTGGCATGTTTTTGGACTGTGGGAGGAAACCGAAACACCCGAGAGAACATGCAAACTCTGCACAGAAAGGACCCGGACCGCCCCACCTGGGGATCGAACCCAGGACCTAATGGAAGGACAATAGAACACCATATATATATATGCTTGTTTGGAGTGCAGGGTCAGTCATTGTACGGCGCCCCGGGGGCAGACATGGTTAAGGGCCTTGCTCAAGGGCCCAACAGTAGTTGCTTTGCATCCGACTGTCTATATAATAATAATAATAATATTAATAAAAATACTTTTTCACAGTGTGTGTGTGTGTGTACCTGTTTCCTGAACAGAGAAGAGCTTTGTTCTCTACAACCAGCCTGATGAACCCAGAGGAGGCTGTAAAAGAGAGAATAAACTTTCTGTTTTATACATGTGTGTGTGTGTGTGTGTGTGTGTGTGGACACACTCACCGAGCTTGGAGGAGAAGGTTGGCATCATTGCGGGTGAGAGGCTGAACTGTAGAGAGAGAACGGAGAGGAAGAGCTGCAGGACCTGAGGACTGGGACTCCGCTCACTCATCCTCTACACAACACACACCAGGTACAACTGAGCCCACATCAACTACACTGTTTCTGTGTGTGTGTGTGTGTGTGTGTGTGTGACTCACAGTTACTGCAGGGATGTACACTGTGTCACAGCAGTGCAGCAGACACACACACACAGACTCCAGTGTGTGTTCGTTCTTTTGCTCTGGTTGTGTTAATGTGCTCTCCTTCACACCGGCTTCACTTACACACTCCTCGGCCAGCCTGCACACACACACACACACACACACACACACACACACACACACACACACACACATCAGTGGCTCCAGCAATACGTATGTAATGAAGGTTCACCTGGTAGAACTTCAGCAATCTGGTCACACTGTGGTTTACAAGATGTAACGTAAAGCTTCCACAAGGGGGCGTTTGTGTACAAGCTCATTTTGTGCACCTGGGTTCAATCCCAGGTGGAGCGGTCCGGGTCCTTTCTGTGTGGACTTTTGCATGTTCTCTACGTGTCTGTGTGGGTTTGCTGCTTTATTTGTTAATAAACATCCATTCCTGCATTTCAGACCTGTAGCACGATCCAAAAAGAGTTGGGACGGGGGTAATTTAGGGCTAGTCGACCCCTAGTACTGTTTCACACTTTAAGACGTGTTTGCAGGAAGAATGGGACACGTCATCGCTCGGTAACCTTCATGCCAAAACGTCTTTTAAGTGTGGTGAAAAGGAACGGCAACATTACATAACATAAGTGGTAAATGCTTTACCGTCCCAACTTGTTTTGGAATGTGTTGCAGACCTGAAATGCAGGAATGGATGTTTATTAATAAATGAAATGAAGTTGAGCAGATAAAAGATGAAATATCTCAGCTTCATCCTGTCTGACATCAAATAAAAGTCAAAGTAAACGTTAGGAACTCTGTGTTTTATTATTATTTGCATTTTCCACACTGTCCCAACTGTTTCTGATTTGCGGTTGTACATCGGTGGTGTTTGTCTGTGTGTGATACTGACCTGCAGGCTTCCTGAAAGCACGTCAGCGCCTGGATTAAAAACGCTCCGGCCACGGAGGCACCGGACTCCGA